>NC_058403.1:102070270-102087412 GCF_002201575.2 Neomonachus schauinslandi
GGGGGGGGGGGGGGGGGGAGGAGGCAGAGAGTGAGCTGCCGGGCCGAGCCTGCTCCGGCCGCCCGCCGCCCGCCGCGAGCACCCCGGCCCAGTGCCCCGAGCCTGCCTGGCCTGAGGTGCGCCCCCCAAGGAGGCTTGGGAACCGAAGCCGGCACCAGCCTGAGGCTTCCCTTAGCCCACCCCTCTCACCATACTCCTCCCGGTAACTAACCCTCAAATTAGCAAAGGGGGTGCCCAGCCATCAGCGCGGACACTTTCCATAAGAGGGGCCCCGGGGCGCGCATGGACTTTGTTGTAACCATTTTGCGCCGGGCGCGCCCCTGCACCCCGCCCCAAAGATTCTCCGAGCACCACTTTCCCAGAGAATTATAATTCCCTGGGGGCGGGACCGAGAAGAGGGTGGGCGCTACTGAATTCGCACACCGTTCCGGGCGCCGAGACCACCCCCCGCCCCAGCCCCGCCTCGCCCCGCCCCCGCCGGCGGCGGGGAGCCGGGCTCTGCTCGCCAGCTGAGCTTTACTTTCTAAGGAACCGCAGGCTGCTCGGAGGTCTCACTCCCGCCTCCGCGCCTCCCTGACCCGCCCCTCCTCGGCTCGCCGGAAGCCTCGGGGTGGGGGGGGGCGCTCTCAGCTTGCGCCGGATAGGGTGGCTCTCGCCGCCCCCAAAGGTGTGCGGGGCCGGGGCGCGGCGGCAGTAGCTGCAGGCGCCGCCGCCGCCGCCCTGGGGGAGGGAGGACGCGCCCTCCCGGCGGCGGAGCCGGTCCCGCCACCGAGCATGCCCAGAGGCTGCCGGGCGCGGCGTAGTCCGCTCTCCCCGTTTTCGCGGCAGCAGGCTGGGGCGGGAGGCCAGGCGGGGATGGGGTTGGAAAGGTCGGGAAAAGGCCGAGGGAAGGGGGCACTGGGCGTTAGGCATGCAGACCCGGCCAATTAACAGGGGCGGCACCCTGGGGAGGGTGGTGGATTTTAACCCCCAGACGCACTAATATTTTCTGGGCGCGTCTCAAGCCTTCTATTCGGGGCTCCTTATCCTGCGTAAGCCTCCTGGTACCCCAAAGCGCGGGCGCGGCGCATCCTAGCCCACGCGGAAGTCCCCGAGTGATCGGGTGAAGGACCTCGGCCCCCCCCCCCCCCCACGCGCGCACAGACACTAGCCCATGTGGGAGCCCGAAGTGACGTGTGCTCAGTGGTCATGCACCATCATTTCCCTTCCACCTTCCTCGGCCACTTCCTCTCCCTCCACCGCCCAGCTCCAGTCACTTTGCTGGCTCCCCTTCCAAGTTCAGGCTGTGGGCGGAACCTGTTGCTTTAGCTCACGCTTCCTTCCCCCTCCCGGCCGCACGCTGAGGATGACCTCAGAGAGGTGTGTGTATGGGGAATGGAGGGGTTAAGTGTAAGATGGGACTGATACCTGGAATTTTGGAGGAGAATCTGTTCTAAAGGTTCAGGCGAACCTCTAAAGTCCCCTTTGGCCACCTCCAATCAAGGAGACGTTAAAGGAGGGGAAGACATGGATATCAGGTGACCTGCTCCGGGCACGTGCACTGGCTCTGCGCCCTCAAATTTTTCTGGAAACCGAGTCAAAGAAACATATGCTGGCTTTTTCAGAATACACACTGGTTCCCTGAGTTTGGTAGCTCATCTAATTAGGAACAAGGTTCCGTAAAGTGAAAGATACCAACATTTGAAAAGCGTAGATGGGTCATAGAACACCTTTTCAGGATTAAGAATTTCCTGTGAACCAACCAGTTCTGACTCGTAAGAACTGGGAAACTAAGAAATGCCCTCTTTGGTGCTTATGAAAAACACTTAGAACTTAAATGTTCTCACAGGCACAAAACTGTGAGGTGATGGATGTGTTAACTAGATGGGGGGGGGATCCTTTCACACTGTATGCTTGTATCAAATAACTATGGCACACACTTTAAATATTTACAATTTTATATGTCAATTATACCTCAATAAAGCTGAAAATTTTCGAAAAAGAAAAAGAAAAAAACCCAGCACTTAATTTTACAAAAGATTGGGGAGAACCAGTTTCCTTGAACTTCCAGATTTGGGCTGTTACTAATTATTCCCAGTGAATTCAAGCCTGTACCAGGCCACTACCCTGGCGTTGCACCCTCCAGATGGAGGAACAGGGGAATGCTTGGAATTCTTTAGTGGGGAGTGGCTGCCACCCTGACATTTCTTCTAGGTCCTAATTGGGACTGGGTGCAGAAACCCTTTGTTTAAGTAACTTCAGTGAAGTGTGACTCTTTCCTGTCCTAGGGCCTGAGCCAGGGAAGATAAACTAATCTTTTAACTTGTCTGGAAGCAGCAATCTTATGAATACAGGAAAAGGGGCCTCTGGTCTGGCCCCTTTACAGCTCTTCTGTAAAACAGGACTGATTATAGTTTAAAACGTCTTTTATGGTAACATCTGTAAATGGTGTGCCTTGTGCTCCAAATATGGTTCGATTTTGAGGTTGCTGTGAAGCACTGGGTCAGTTGGCTGCCCCCCTGTGGGATGGAGGTGACTCTGAGAGTGTTCAGAGATGTGGGTAGGAAACATTGCGTGCTGGGAATTAGATAGCTACTTTTCAAATCACCATGTGATTTGGCAAGGTTTAGGTCAGGAAGAGCTCCCTGCTCTGTGGCAGGACACAGATAGACAAGTATTGATCAACTGGGTGATAAAGAAGAGCTGTGGTCTCAGTCCCAATTTTTAAACATTAGGACCTCCTTAGCCACCCACCCAGATTCCCTCTTGGGCTCCGACTCATCCCCCTGCTGCCCAGATGGTCTGTGTTCAGGGAATGCAAAATAAGGCCTTAGAAAAACATTTGGCAAGGTAAATCCATTGCCAAAACTGCATGGCATTTCAAAGCCAAATAGAAACCTCTTTGAATTATCTGTCTTTTTAAATTATTTTTCTGACCAGATATTCTGGATCAGATGGGAAAGTACCAGGTTTCCTTTTTTCTTTTCTCTTCATGCAAGGTGCCTGGCTAGCCCAGTTTCCATTCTGTTTCCAGCTTTCCATCTCCTGCCAAGAACTGTCCCATTTTGGAACAGGAAGCCCTGCCAATTCTTAGGCCGGCAACAGTCTACAGATATGTCCAGCAGGATGGAGAGATGATTTGGAAAGTGATTGAAAGGTCCTGTCTTCCTGTTTATAGGACCGTTTCCTCAGGTGAGAAGCTTGGGGCTTACAGACTTAGATTTGTCCCCTGCAGTCTTTGTACATTAGACATCAGAGATGTGAGTCAAGTGGGTGTCATCACAGACCAGCACCTTCTGCCATCAATCACCAGTCCCTCTCGAATACCCACTGCTCCCACCCTAGTCTACACTACTCTGTCCTGAAATGACTGAACAGTCTTCCTACTACCTATGCACATTGTCTGCATGCTGACAGAGTGCCTTTCTGAAATGCAAATCTGAGCAAGTCTCTCCGGGCTTTCTCAAAACCCCCTTAGCTCCTCATTGCTCTTAAAGGAACTGCTTCCTGCCCAACCTCCCCCCATCTTCTTCTGGCAAATTTCTAGTTATCCTTTCAGTCTAGGCTTAAATGTCCTTCCTCCTGGAAGGCTTCCTGATTCTCTATGCCCCACAAAAGGGATCGGGTATCTTTCCCATGCTCCTGAGATACTTACTGCACTTATCACACACACTGAGGTTGCTGTTAATTGCTTATCTTCTCTACTAGGCTCAAGAAAACTATTTTATGCATATAAAAATACTTAAAAGTTTCATAAAACCCTTATTTTGGGTTTTAAAATCCTATCCTAATTCATTAAAAACAAATTCTGCGCACACGCCACATTGACGTTTTATCCCTTGAATGGATCAGGGCTCCTACCGTGAACAAATACTCTAAATTCCGTGAAGGGAGGAGCTATTTCTATTTTGTTCACTGTAACTGGAATGGAATAGAAGCTTCATTGGTATTTGTTGCTGGAATTATTAATAATAACATTGAATTCATTTAATTCTCCAAAACTCTTACGAAGAAACTAGTATCTCCATTTATAGGTATGGATGCTGAAGATAGTGAGGTTAAGTAAGTTGCCTAATGTCAAAAAAGCAGGAAAGCTGGACGGCATAGCCAGGATTTGGACCCAGGTAGCTTGGCTTCAGAATCTTGGCTCTTCGTCACTCAGCGAAAGCCTCCGTGCTCTTTGGCCTGCATGCATATGGATAAATTTACCAAGCAAAACGCCAGAAAGCGTCTCCTTCCAGCAACTTCGAAGGAATCCTCAGTCTCCTCCCTGCAGAGGCTCCTTGGGCAGTATTTATGTCTGTGCAGAGAAGAAGGAAGCTGGCAAGAGCCGCTGTTCTCCTCTGCTCACATGCGCCCCACCTCCTCAACTGTCAACAAGTTCGGCACTGATATTCAGCAAGTTGGGAGCCTTAACTGTAAAGTCAGAGTATAGACACCTCAGGAAAGGAAATTCCACATCATTATGAGCTACATGCTTCAAGTTCCCCCCCAAAACAAATCCTTCCAGAAGGTAGCCATCATGAGATTGGGATTTTCAGTTTTGTCATGAACAGAAAACTGGAATAATACTCAAAGGGTAGGGATGAGAGCATGTTTCTCAGAGGCCAGTGCTATTTATAGGATTTTAATGTGTCAGGGCGACATGTGAGAAAAGACATGATTGAAATATTTAAATCATAAGGAGTGGGGAAAAAGGTTTATTTGCAAAATTCCCAGACTAATTCAGAAATGATTGCCCCTCACGTTGAACCTTCTCTCAGTTGTGGCATTTAGAGTAATAAAGAAATAGCTGGCAAAGAGGTTCCTATTTCATCTTTATTACATGAATTACATGCAAGTCACATGCAGTACACAGATGCTCTCCCATTTCACCACCTGAATTTAACTACATGGGAATGTTTAACAGCACCATGGGGCCAAGTGTCCTGGATATAGAACATCTGGGCTTAGTTTCCAGCCTGGTCTCTAACCAACTTTGTGACCTCAGTTTCCTTATGACGGGGCTAGGCGGCACGATCATGGCGTTAAGCAAATAGTAAGAATTAATTGAACAAATGAATAAGTGAATGAATTAATAGGCTTCTTCCAGCTTAAAGACCCTTTGGATTTCATCCTAGACACTATGGGAAATATGGTATAAAAGTATCTCTCAATGGTTTCCTCCCCTTCCCTGTTGGGACATAAGAAGTTGGTTCCTCCACTAATTCAAAACCAACGTCTACATCTCTATTAGGCGGGTTGCATGCATGGTATTTCTCCTGTAGAGCCAACCTTAACTTTTAGTCTGTATGTGTAGATATTTTGGAGATGGAGCCTATATCCAATTTTTTTCTTTCTTTCATTGGCAGAGCTCTATCTTAATGGAAAACATCCCTTAAAAAATACATTAACATCTTAAATGTTTTGATTCTCTAGAAAACCATGAGAGTGCATTTCTTTCCTGCATTTTCCTCAATAAAATTGAAATGGCAAAATCTAGGCAACTCAGACCTTAAAAGATAGCTCCAATGACCTATTTTCTAAACCTGAAACCAGGACACTTGGCTTGACAGATGCTATAGTGCTTATAAAAACTAGGTGAATGTATGAAATGAACATTACTCTAAAAAGTCTATAGGCATTGGTGAATAAGGCAACTCTAACTTCAGCATGGGACGGCGTCTTTCTTTATCGGGGAAAAGTCCCACAGAGGTGTCATTCAGGGCCTCAACATATGGCCACACAGATTGTGCCCTGTCCGGTGGTACTAGGAGGATTGTGCCCTGTCCGGTGGTACTAGGAGGATTGTGATCTGCACCACAGGTGCCTGCTGGGAGGAACCATTTGGCACCTTTTGCCCAGGTGGCGATGTAAATGGCACCCCCTAGGGTTATGCAGTGCACAATCTGCACAACAATACACAGAGGCTCTATTGGTAATACCACTGGAAGGAAATTTGTTCCCTGTTGATGAGATTGGAAGAGGAAGGCTGCTGTTCTTTTCCTAATGAAGCAATACCTCAGATTGGATGGCATTGACAAAAATTCAACTTACTTAAACTCTCGTCTTTCTTTTTCCAGAAGTTCTGTCATCATATTCTACTTTCCTTAAGTTCCTGGCAATTCTTGAAAATGCATGTCTGTAAGCAACTCTGAATTTACTTTTTGAGCTTCACTGAAGGGCATACATTACATAAAAGGACATTTAGGAAAAGCTAGGAAAGTTTGTAGACTCATTGCATGAGCTCAGGGAAGCATTACAATACTGAAACCATGGGTACATGATCCCAGGACGAGCTGAACGGCCTCCGAAACTGCGTGCGCCTTGTGCTTTGATATGCGAGGCTTGTCAAAGAGGAACATCCTCACAGGATGCTCTCAGAAGTAAAAACTCTGTTCTGGTCACTTCTCGACATAACTTTGGAAGTGTTACCAAAGCAGAAAATAACTGCTGGCATCGTCAGTGCCGAGAGAGCAGGAGGAATGCATCTGAACGTGAAGAAGGAGGTGGCTTGGTGGAACAGGAGGGAACTCTTCCAGAGTCTTGGCTCTGCCTCAGACTAGCTCTGCATTTATGGGCAAGGCAGTCTTTGCAGCTCTTTAGGCCACAGGCCTTCTCATGAAAGGAGAGTTGGATGAAATTGTCAGACGTCTCAAGGGTTAGGCAGCTGAGGTAAATGAGGGAAGTAGGCAGCATGGGTGACAGGGAGTTCCAGACTAAGTCACTGAGTCACGGGACAGCACAGCACAAAGGTATCCATATTAAAATTTGGAACAAAACCTAGTGTTATCTTTAATTTATCACTGGATCACCACTTGGACCTCTGCTCTCAGCTCTAGATGCCCACAATTCTAAGGCTACATGAAAATGAAAGAGTTAGGGAAACCATCCATCTTGGCTTGTATAGGATGGTCCTGCTTTATACCTGTTGTCCTGGCATAATTATGAACAGCACCTTTCTTCACTCTCAAAAGTGTCCCAGTTTACATGATAAGTTATATGATCACTCAAGGTAAGGGGGAATGTGAAAAATGTCCAACTTCACTAGTAATCAAAGAAATGCAATTTCAATAATAATGAGGTGAGATTTTGCCTATAAAATATTTTAAAATTATTTAAAACTATAATACTCAGTGTCAGAATGAGTGTGATCAAAGAAACAGTCATATACTATTGGTGAGCTTATAAATTGGTTGATACAAACTTTCTGGAATACCAATTGATAATACTCTTTGATAAATGTCTTCCTAAAGTTTATACCCCATAACCCGTTAATCATGCAACAAGTGTTTATTGAGCACCTACTACATGTGGGAGATATTATGGTGAAAAGACAGGAACGCTATTTGCCCAAAAGGAAACATCAGTCTAGTGGAGAAACAGACATTACAGGAGAAAAAAGATACACAACAATTTAGATTACAATTTGTCATAAGTACCCCAAAAGTAGACTCATACAATGCTGAGAGAGCATGTAGGTAGTATGTGTGTTGGGGATGCCATCAGGAAAAGGTCCGGTCAGCGGAAGAGGGAGGGTGTTCAAGGCAGAAGAAACCTCTTAAACAAAGCTTTTGAGGCTGGAAGAAGCTTGCCTCCATCGAGTAGCTGCAAGGAAACCACTAGGTTGGAGCAAGAGAGTAAGGGGGAAAGTGGCAAGAAAAGGGGTTGCCATTAAGATCTTTATCCCAACAACCACTTAAGGTTTGTAAAAGCAGGCTGACATTTTTATTTATATTTTTAAAAGATTTTATTTATTTATTTGACAGAGAGAGACACAGCGAGAGAGGGAACACAAGCAGGGGGAATGGGAGAGGGAGAAGCAGGCTTCCTGCGGAGCAGGGAGCCTGATGCAGGGCTCGATCCCAGGACCCTGGGATCATGACCTGAGCTGAAGGCAGACACTTAACGACTGAGCCACCCAGCCGCCCCCAGACTGACATTTTTAGAAATGTTCTCCTTGACAGAGAATTAAGAAAGGGATAGAAGGACAGAGCAGGACTAAGAGTGGATGCAGAGAGACCAAATAGGAAGCAAATGTGTAGTCCAGGGAGGAGATTAATATGGCTTAGGTGGGGGTGGTGGAGATTTCCAGCTTCGTATCATAAGCAGTTGAGTGGAAAGGTGATGTCTCTTTACAGAAATGGGCAATAAGTAAGGGGGTTTGGTAGGGAGCAGAGGGAGGGAAGATACTGAATCCTTTCTGGACATTTTCTATCTGGGATGGTATAAGACATACAAGTGGAGATGACAAGTAGATACCTGGATATGTGCGTCTGGAGCTTAGAAGAGAGATCTGGGGCTGGAGATATAAATATGGGAGAGTGTGTATCTGAACGCTTGGGTGTAGGTGATATCTTCTGCAGAGACAGAGAGTAAGAAGAGAAGGCCAAGTTTCTAGCCCCGAGGAACTCCATCATTTACAGAGCTAGAAGAAGAACCAATTTGTAAGAAAGACAAGGAACAGAATGGGGGAGGAGACAATAGTTACTCTTTCAAAAATCTAGCCTAAGGACACAGAGATGAGGATCTAGATTTATGCATAAAGACGCTCATTGTGGCATTTACAATAGTGAAAAATTAGCTTCAACCTAAATGTCAAAAAATGGTGAGATGTTTAAAAAAATTGTGACATATTCATTCTGTGGAATAAATGCAGTCAAACAAGACGTTTTTGAAAATTATAACATTAAATGAATAAAAGAGGATACACTATCATACATACAACATGACCCACATTTTGAAAAATTAAATGTTTATATGCCTAGAAAAAGATGTAGCCACATGTTAACAGCGGTTAATGATAGACGGTAATATTGCAGGTGATTTTTTACCTTTGTATCTATTTGGATTTTTCAATTTTTTTACAATAGTCACAAAATGGGTAGTAATATTTTTATGAAACAAAGAAAATTATGCATATTTATTTTACTTAAAAGGAATGGTTCTGAATTTGCTGAAGAATTCCATTAAAAACAATTGTTCAGGGGCACCTGGGTGGCGCAGTCAGTTAAGCCTCCAACTCTTGGTTTCAGCTCAGGGTATGATCTCAGGTTCATGAGATCTAGCGGGGGTATGGGGCACCGCGCTCAGCTGGGAGTCTGCTTGAGTTTCTCTCTCCCTCCCCCTCTGCCCTTCAACCCCCCCCAAAACAAACAAATAAATCTTTTTTTAAAAAAATTGTTCAGGGGTGCCTGGGTGGCTCAGTCGTTAAGCGTCTGCCTTCGGCTCAGGTCATGATCTCAGGGTCCTGGGATCGAGCCCCACATCGGGCTCCCCGCTCTGCGGGAGGCCTGCTTCTCCCTCTCCCACTTCCCCTGCTTGTGTTCCCTCTCTCGCTGTGTTTCTCTCTGTCAAATAAATAAAATATTAAAAAAAAATAAAAATAAAATAAATAAAAAAACTGTTCAGATGAGCTAAAATTTATTTGTATAAATTCTATGATGAATCCTTTTATAAAACAAATAATTTTCTGGTTCCATAAATCACTTACTAGTTTGAAGTTTTTGAATGTCAGATTTTATTTCAAAATATAGATTGGGTCAGCACACTTTTGAAAAAAGGTTTGGGGTTTTAATGGACTGGAACAGGGGTCAGCAAACTTTTCTGTAAAGGGCTAAATAGTAAATATTTTTGGCTTTGTGGGTCATATAGTCTGCTGCATTTTTTAAATCAACCCTTTAAAAATGAGCTCTCAGGCCATTTAAGAGTAGGCTGTAGGCTGGATTTGGCCCACAAGACATAGTTTGCTGACTTCTGGACTGAAGGATGAATGCACAAGAACAATGCATAATACTTTTTCATTAAAAGCGAACATAATATTGGGACTATAGCTAGGTGAATCTTCAATTATTAGAGTACTAGAACCAGTTTGGGTTCATTTTCAACACGAAGCAGAATAAGTGGAAAAGGTCTAAAAAAACCGCTTTTTAAAAAAAGTTTATATATCTTTAACAGAAAACTGATCCTATGCAAATATGCCAAGAAATTGGTATTTTCACCTAGAAAGTCAAAGCTAAAGGAAAATTTATTTATTTGTAAAATGAGAATCCTTTCATATTTCTTTCTTTTTTTTTTTTTTAAAGATTTTATTTATTTGTTTGACAGAGAGAACACTGTCTGAGCCACTGACTGAGCCACCACCCAGGCGCCCCGAGAATCCTTTCATATTTCTTCTGCAATCTTAGATTGTTGGTATTATGAGGGGACTGTTGTTGCTACATATAAGAATCTATTCACTTGCTCTATTCACATTCTATTCACTATGCCACAAACCTGGGGGCCATCCTTATTCCCCTCTCCCCAACCCCTACCCCTCCAGCATCAGATGTACTTAGTGCTGTTAGTGGCCCAAGCAGGTCCCTGTTCCTGGCCACCACACCTGCCCCCCAGCTGATGGGAGTACTGGCTACAAAGGCTCACAGCTAATCCTCTATGGTGCAATTTATCCATCTGCCTCCATCAAGCCAAGCATACCATCTGATCCACATCCTGCTTGGCATTTCCCTCTTCCCTATCCTGCTTCTCTCACTTCCTTATAGATTTCTCTCTCAATAAACCACCTGCATCCAAATCCCTCTCTCAGGCTCTGCTTCTAGAGAACCTGACCTAAGACACCAAGTCTTGGCGAATCTACTTCCTAAATATATTTGACTTTCTGACCACTATGTCTGCTTGGAGAAAGGGTACTGGACTACATCACACTTATAATTGTATTCCAAACTATGAATAAATTTCAAAATTTAATGTATGAGGTCAGTAACTTTTATGAATATGAGGAAATGGTTCTTATAAAATTATGCATTAATGATCTGATAAAAACACGCATAAGGATAAACAAAGAACTTGGAAGAGGTTTAGCTTTCAATTGACAGTACTATATAGAATTATTGCTAATATTATTAGTACCAGTGAGTGGAAATAGCTGCATCTCCAATACTATCAATTTTGCTAATTGTTACTGCTTATATTTTTAAAATTACACTAATAACTAACAGCCTATAAATAATCTTCTATTATAAGACCTTTCCTTTTTATTATACTGTAATAGGTTCACTAATGCTTAGTATGATGTGACTATTTGCTGACTCTGAAGAATACCTTTCTTAGGATATGCATATGTGTTCAATTTATCTTCTCAATTACAGCTACGTTAAAACCTTCAAAATTAGGTTTGCAAAACCAGGCTCTGTTCAAGCAGTGGCGACTGACTGACTTGTGACCTCCTGCTCTATTGCATTCTGGCTAATGATTCACAATAACCTTCAAGAATAAGCACCAAGTAAATCAGACGGTTTTGCGTGGCTCATGGGGAAATGTTCACCTAGTGCCTAGCAGTCTGAGGACTAGACCTCGTGCAGGGTGAGAGCTGAAAGCGCCACGAACATAAATCCACGCAACAGCAGGGAGATGATGTGCGAAAGCAGAGCATTTTTCCAATGGAACGTCAACAGTTTTTCCCAACTCCATCTAAAATGATCCCTCTCTTCACTTCCATTCTGGAAGTAGGAAATTAGCCACTTCCGTGTTTTGTCAATGAAATACAATTTGCTTCAAGTTATTCATAATTGTAACTGGTAAATTTATTATGAAGAACAAAGCAGACCATTCTTGGGTTTAATAATCACTGAAACGGTTTCATGTCAGCCATTATTGGTAAATAAATTACTCAGCAAGAGAGGCTAAAATGCTGTTTTTCTCTTCCTTCCTTCATGGAGAATTGGTTAAAAACAAAACAAAATAGAAACCTCTCAGTACGCTGTTATTTAAATAGCGGCAAGTCTAGATTATTTCAATACCTGTAATGAGTCTATTTCTTAGGAATTTCTTTTCACTCTCATAAAATGACTTCAGTGAGTTATAGCCACATTCCTCAACCTGAGCAGAGGCATAATTGCCCAAATCCCTCTCCCACGCTTCGTGGAGGAGACAGGCTCTCCCTTAGGAGCGCACAGCGCTGAGGGGGTGGGGAGGGGGTGTTGGCCTGAGCCAGTATCTGGTTCTCTGCAGTCAGGCCAAGTCACAATCACTAGGCTGCCACCTCAAGGATTTTGTCACACTATATTCCACCTATACTCCTATTTACATAGTATTTTTCTTTAAATCAATTCATTTTTAAATCCATTCAAAAGAGAAACTTTTTATCACTTTTATCACTATGATAAATGGAATATAAGTATTATTTGGTAAAATACAAGTGAAGTGTACATATATATACTGCATTTTATCAATTTTAAGCATGCTTTTAAAAATAATTTTAACACCTCTGAAATTGGGATGTGTCTTAGAATCAGTAGCATCTTGCAATTAGAATTAGCAGCATGTCTGTTGTTCTTTAGGAGCATATAAACTAATGATGTGTTTTATATATCAATGGTACATTAGGGTTGATGAAATATAGTAAATTCTATAAAAACAATATTACTAAACTTGTAAAAATGAAAAGTAAAAATGCCAAACAAAAATTAGAATAAGTCAAATTGGCATATAGAATATATGGCTGAAAATAACTTTCTTATTGAGAGGAATGGCATTTTTTTATCAAAATAGCTAGATATCCTATTGATGGTTTCAGACAAAGATGAGGATCCACATCAATGAGACAAATCTGTGAGTTTCTATGAACCCACACTAAAAATCTGAACTTGCATGAGGATATGGTTGGACAGCTCAAAAGATATTTCACTATTTCGTCTGTAACATATAACATATTTAAGAGTACATATACTCTGCAACTGCAGGAAGTGACATTTCAGTATATCACTGAATAAAAAACAGAGGTGCCTATGGAATTCAGTGTTTGGGAATCCCTCCCTCTTGGTGTTATTCCTGGCTGTCCATACTTCTAATGGGCCTGGTCGAGGGTTCAGTTACTGAGGGTTTGGAACATTGATGATTATGTTTGAGCACCTTGCCTCTGGTCCATGAGGTCCAGGTAAAGTTGATTACCATGGCACTACCTATATTTGTTGCATCCTAAGCAATATTCTCTGTGATATCACAGGTTTTATGTGCTCGTTTCCCCCTCCTCAAACATACATGAATATAAATACAAGCCCATCAAAAGACACTTGTCTGAGTATCACCTATAAATTATTGTGTACCACACTCTGGGAAACAGTCACTTGGAAGAAGCACCAAATAGGAAGGGCTCAGCAGAAACAGGGACAATTGGGTTACAGCTAGAACCAGATGGGTCAGGAGGGTTAAGAAGGGCAGTTAGGAGGCAAAGACTGCCCAGGGACTGCCCAGGACCAAGAGCTTTGACCTAGAGCCCTACCTGTTGGGGAGGGAGGTGCTACCTTAAGGAGATAGCAGCACTCATTTATCCATTCTTCTGTTCATTCAATTACTCATTCATTCAAAGACCTACTGTGTGCCAGGGACTGGGTTGGACTTTAGAGAGACAGAGTTGAATGAGGTCAAAGAGTTTACAGTTTAGAAAGAAAACAAAGAATATCCATGATTTCATTTGGGTTTCAAAGTATGTGGGTGGGCATGGTCAAAGAGTGCTATGAAAGAAGATATTGGAGGGAGCATTTAACTCAATGTGGACAGCTCAGGAAAGCCTTCCCAAAGGAGTGATGCTCGAATTGAGTTTTGAGGGACAAACAAAAGTTGCAGAAGTTCCCCAGGGGCCAACTGATGAAAGGACATTCCAATCTCAGGGAATAGTATGGTCGAAAGTTTGGAGGTGTAAGAAAGCATGGTCTCTTACCTACAAATAAAAGAAATTTGGTATAACTAGAAAAGACAGTGTGAATATATACAAGAGAATAGTAGAGAAAAGGCTAGAAATGGTAGGAAAGCAAGAGCTGGATGTGAAAAATACTAAACTTGGATTTGAACTTGAAATTGATAGGGACCTGAAGGACTGTAAACCAGAAATGGCTGGATTATATATGTGTTTTATGTTTTGATTGATGTCGAGAAAAAGTGAATTCTGTATCAAAACATAGCCTGAAAGCCTTAGCTAGAGTGCTGGACAGCACACAAGAAATCTGCATCATTTTAGAAAAGACTTAAAATATAATCAAGGGATAGTGGGCTGCTGACAAAGAGTAGAAGTGCAGATGATTACCGTCACAGATGTGAGGCATTGAACAAGTCAAACACCAGCACCAGCAAATGTCCCAGGTGAGAACGAGAGTTTGGAAAGAAAGAGGAGAAGCAAGTGCTAAACTTCACAATGAATTTAGAAGGATGGCTGAACCAATAAATGACAATGACAAGGACAGCTGGAGTTCTAAGGTAATTCATAGGATGGATTCTGTATCTATCTATATTCTTTTGATTCTTTTAAAAATAAATTTTTATTATGGAAACACTTCAAACATTTACATAATTGAAAAGTATAATGAACCCTCATGTACCCATCACCCGGCTCTGGCAACTATCAACCCATGGCAATCTTATTTCCCCTATAACCCTCCATACTCCCCCTACCCCCCCTAGATTATTTTGAAGCAAATCTCAGACATCATATTATTTGAAGACAATGGTCTTTTTTCTCCACCCAAATCTGTGTTGGAACCACAGGATATGATGAATCTTGTACTGTGGCTAATTAGAAAAACACTGAAAATTAACAAATACAGAAGCAAAGTCTACCTAATAAACAGAAATTAAATATAAGACAATATGAAAATGATTATCCGTTATTTAAGGAAAGGGGTAGAACAGAATAACTTAAAAATAACACTAATTTGGTAAACAAGGTTACTAGCAAAATCTCATGAAATGAATTAAACTATGAAGTTAAATACATGGGCAGGAAACAGAAGGAAATTTAATTTGAAAATGTGTAAAGCATTGAAGAAATAAGCTATGAAATAACTACGAGAAGAGAAAGAAAAACCTGAAAGCAGAAAGAGACCTGGGCTGAGGGTGGGATGGGGAAGCAAATTAAGTGTAAGTTCGAATATAGCCTAGCCCATTTAAAAGAGATCCCAATCAATTTCCCCATTCTGTAATTACTTACAGAGCACCTGCTGCATGCAGGGTGGTGTTCACTGCTCTGGAATGTCAGGTGCCTTTAGTAAAACCATCTCTGCTGCTTGAAGAGGAGGCAACAAGTGACCTGGGGGCAAGCAGCTGCATCTACCTGATTCTGCCTGAACCTCATCCAGATTCTTAATAAACACCTGGCTTCTTGAGACATGGAGGCAGCTGGAGGGGTTCAAAGAAGTGGAACAGAAAATAATTAGAGGAAGAGATTGATTTTAACAGAAAGATCAAAGGAACCAAATATAGGGAACTTGGCTAAGCTAGGGCTCAAGAAAAAAAATGAGCTATGTGAGGCATGTAAAGAGTGAAGCAAAATAAGAAATACTGAGCTGGTGTACAGAGCATAACGGAGAGCCCTAGCATGGGCAGCAACACAGGGAAAGGCAGGCAGAAGGCAGGGCAAGCTGCTTACTGCACAGCGCGGTCCCATAGCCCCACTGAATACATTCTGATGTTAAACAGGCTTCTGTCCAATGGCCACCTTGTGTTAGAACAACAGCTTCCAGAGAGTACACATTATTTTTAACCTTTCAGCTTTGGAAAAGAAAGTGTGCTAAATCACTCCTGCCCTGGCCAGCAGGATGGGGTGGGGGGGGGCACAGGGGATTTATTTTCTTCCAGTGTAATTCGTAGATAAGTTCTAATGCTCCTCACTCCCACAGTTTTTCTCAGTCAGCAAAAATTTTACCAGTGAAGGCAGAGAGATAAAGAAGGAGAGAGGAGAGATGAGAAGGGGGGGGGGGGGCAGAGGGAAGGGGGGAGGGGGAAGTGGTGGGGGGACAGAGAGATTGACATCTGTACCGGTTCTATGGTTTCTGTTTTAGATTTTCACTGGAGGTCTTATTGGCTTTATTTGGACAACTGTTTTTAGTTCCTAATTTCTTTCAGACACTGGGTCTCCATTTACTGGAGGGAGTTAACTTCATCTCTTTACTTTAAAATATATCATGCATACAAGGCAGGATATAAGTACATATATGCACAGTTTAAAGAATAATGATAAAATGAACACCAGCCTTCCCCACCTCTCCATTTTAAGTCAGATCATTTTGGCATCCTTGAAGCCCTCTGGGTATCCTACCTTGATCACATTTTTCTCTCTGCCTCTCTCTCCCACTTCACGACACTATCTTAAAATTTAGCTTAATCCCTTGCCTTTCCTTATGGTTTAACTGTAAGGTATTGTTGAGAGTTTGGCTAAGTTACCCCATGGTATTGCTGTCTCGTTATCCATTTTGTTGGCCAGGTGGCCTGTGGGGCCTTCAACTGACACTAGCTACTTGGGGCAATCACGTGCCCTGGCTAGCAGCCCACAGAGTCACGAGCAAACGTATGCTCCTGATATGACACCTCTAATAGCCCTTGTGGTCAACAGTCTCCCCTGCTTCCCAGGGGCCTTTCCTGGTGTGCCCCTTAGATAAGACCCCCTGGAGCTTACCAAAAATCTGCTCTTTTTGGTTTGAATGAGGTTTAGTATTGTCATTAAACCTATAGTTGAAGAATACTCACCACTGTCCTCTACCCCACCCCCAGGACAGCACTAATAAGGGCCAAAGGGACTTGCTTCTTTTTTTTTTTTTTAAGATTTTATTTATTTATTTGACAGAGAGAGAGACAGTGAGAGAGGGAACACAAGCAAGGGGGAGCGGCAGGCTGAGGGAGAAGCAGACTCCCGCGGAGCAGGGAGCCCGATGCGGGGCTCGATCCCAGGACCCTGGGATCATGACCTGAGCCGAAGGCAGACCCTTAACGACTGAGCCACCCAGGCGCCCTGGGTCTTGCTTCTTTACCCAGTGGACAGGAAAATTAAAAATCATTGAGTTCACAACACTTGTTGCTCAAGTTGGAAACGGGGCTTAGGAAAATGGATGGATGAGCCATATATGGCCCATCACTGTGATGAAGCGGAGACGTTCGTTATTCTTCGTCTTGTGGACAGTATCTTGGAATTCAGTATCCTTTGGGGACAGCACTATCGATGCCACACTTTTGGGGGCAGTGTCATCTTGCCCCAGCCCTGGGGTGGATCCAGTGGCAGCATCTTCTCCTCAGTGCCTGGTTCAAGGAAGAGGCACATTGAACTGTGTTTCCCTTTTCCTTTTGGCGCCTTTCCTTCTTTCTTCCTTCCTTTCTTCCTTCCTTCCTTCCTTCCTTCCTTCCTTCCTTCCTTCCTTCCTT